>NW_024104183.1:0-6343 GCF_003945595.2 Pipra filicauda | reverse complement strand
GGAGGGACTGGGACACCCCGGGAGGGACTGGGACACACTGGGAAAGGCGGGACATCCTGGGAAGGGACTGGGACACCCCAGGAGGGACTGGGACATTCCAGAAGGGATCAGGACACCTCAGGAAGGGCCGGGACACCCTGGGAAAGGCGGGACATCCTGGGAAGGGCTGGGACACCCCGGGAAGGGCCGGGGCCAATCCCACCCCACATGCATTTGGGGACAGAAACCCCCCTGGCCTGGGATGCACCGGGAGTCCCACGGGCCCCTCGCGGGCACAAAGCCAGGCCTGGGGGAGGACCAGAGCTCCAAAACCCCCATTTTTGGGCTCAAAAGGGGATCTGTGTCCCTCCCCCTGCCCCTCTCCCTGCAGCCCCCCCGGGCCCCCCGTACCTGCCCCGCCGTGTCCAGGATGTCCAGGTTGGCGGGCTCGTCGTCGATGCGGATCCGGATCTTATAGGCGTCCTCTGGGCGTTCCCGGGGAAACCGGGAATGATTTGGGGATAATCGTCAGCTCCCAGAGGGGACGGGCACCAAACCCACCCCACTGTCCCAGGGAACGGGCACCAGACCCACCCCACTGTCCCAGGGAATGGGCACCAACCCCACCCCAGTGTCACAGGGAATGGGCACCAACCCCACCCCACTGTCCCAGAGGGAACGGGCACCAAACCCACCCCAGTGTCCCAGAGGGAACGGGCACCAAACCCACCCCAGTGTCCCAGGGAACGGGCACCAGACCCACCCCACTGTCCCAGGGAACGGGCACCAACCCCACCCCACTGTCCCAGGGAATGGGCACCAACCCCACCCCACTGTCCCAGGGAATGGGCACCAACCCCACCCCAGTGTCACAGAGGGAACGGGCACCAAACCCACCCCAGTGTCACAGAGGGAACGGGCACCAAACCCACCCCACTGTCACAGAGGGAACGGGCACCAAACCCACCCCACTGTCACAGAGGGAACGGGCACCAAACCCACCCCAGTGTCACAGGGAACGGGCACCAAACCCACCCCACTGTCACAGGGAACGGGCACCAGACCCACCCCAGTGTCCCAGGGAATGGGCACCAACCCCACCCCAGTGTCACAGGGAACGGGCACCAACCCCACCCCACTGTCCCAGAGGGAACAGGCACCAAACCCACCCCAGTGTCACAGGGAACGGGCACCAACCCCACCCCAGACCCCCCCCCTGCTCCCGGCCGGGCTCCGGCCGAGTTGAACCTGCCGCTTCCTGCCGGGATTTAACACCCCCGGGCTCAAATCCTGGGATTTCGTGTCCCAGTCCCCCGAAATCCAGCCCGGGGGGAGCCCGGAGCAGGAACTTCTATTGAGCTATTGATTTATCGATTCATTTATCTCTCCAGCTGTCACATTTTAGTGTTCTCCAGGCCAGGAAAGGTCTGTGGCCCGAGGGAGGAACTGCTGGGTTCTTAGGAGACATTATAATATAGAAATATTCTGGCTACAAATACCTATTCTGCCTATAAATATATGGATATTCTGTCTATAAATATAGAAATATTCTGCGTATGAATGCATAAATATTCTTGCTATAAATATGTAGATATTCTGCCTATAAATATAGAAATATTCTGCCTATGCCTGTAAGTATATAGATATTCTGTCCATAAGTATATAGATATTCTACCTATAAATGTATAAATATTCTGGCTATAAACATATAAATATTCTTCTATAAGTATAAAGATATTCTGTCTATAAATACATAAATATTCTGCCTATAAATATACAGATATTCTGCCTATAAATATAGAAATATCCAGCCTATAAATAAATATATATTCTGTCTGTAAATATATATTCTGCCTATAAATATATAAATATTCTGCCTATAAATATATGGATATTCTGTCTATAAATATAGAAATATTCTACCTATAAATACATAAATATTCTTGTATAAATATATATATTCTGTCTATAAATATAGAAATATTCTGCCTATAAATATACAGATATTCTGCCTATAAATATACAGATATTCTGCCTATAAATATACAGATATTCTGCCTATAAATATATGGATATTCTGCCTATAAATATATGGATATTCTGCCTATAAATATATAAATATTCTACCTATAAATATATAAATATTCTGCCTATGAATACATAAATATTCTTGCTATAAATATGTAGATATTCTGCCTATATATATATATATTAATATTCTGGCTACAAATATCTATTCTGCCTATAAATACATAAATATTCTTGCTATAAATATATGGATATTTTGCCTATATATATAAAAATTCTGCCTATAAGTATATAGATATTGTGTATATAAGTATATAGATATTCTGGCTATAAATATAGAAATATTCTGCTATAAGTATATAAATATTCTGCCTATAAATATAGAAATATTCTGGCTACAAATATATATTCTGTCTATAAATATACAGATATTCTGCCTATAAATATATAAATATTCTACCTATAAATACATAAATATTCTTGTATAAATATACATATATTCTGCCTATAAATATAGAAATATTCTGCCTATAAGTATATAGATATTCTGTCCATAAGTATATAGATATTCTACCTATAAATGTATAAATATTCTGCCTATAAATATATAGATATTCTGCCTATAAATATACAGATATTCTGCCTATAAATATATGGATATTCTGTCCATAAGTATATAGATATTCTACCTATAAATGTAGAAATATTCTGCCTATAAATACATAAATATTCTTGTATAAATATATATATATTCTGTCTATAAATATAGAAATATTCTGCTATAAATATAGAAATATTCTGCCTATAATACATAAATATTCTGCTATAAATCTATAAATATTCAGCCTATAAATCTATAAATATTCTGCTATAAATACACCAATATTCTGCTATAAATCTATAAATATTCTGCTATAAATGCACCAATATTCTGCTATAAATACACCAATATTCAGCCTATAAATACACCAATATTCTGCTATAAATGCACCAATATTCTGCTATAAATACACCAATATTCTGCTATAAATACACCAATATTCTGCTATAAATACACCAATATTCTGCTATAAATACACCAATATTCAGCCTATAAATACACCAATATTCTGCTATAAATACACCAATATTCTGCTATAAATACACCAATATTCTGCTATAAATACACCAATATTCTGCTATAAATACACCAATATTCTGCTATAAATACACCAATATTCTGCTATAAATACACCAATATTCTGCTATAAATACACCAATATTCTGCTATAAATACACCAATATTCAGCCTATAAATACACCAATATTCTGCTATAAATACACCAATATTCTGCTATAAATACACCAATATTCTGCTATAAATACACCAATATTCTGCTATAAATACACCAATATTCAGCCTATAAATACACCAATATTCTGCTATAAATACACCAATATTCTGCTATAAATACACCGATATTCTGCTATAAATACACCGATATTCTGCTGTAAATCCCTAACTCTCCTGTCCCCCTGAGTGGGAGGAGAGCCAAGGGCAGGGGTTCCTCACCGATGGTGGGGTCGTGGTCCTCGGGGAAGCGGTGGCTGATGAACTGCATGGTCATGGCTGGAGGGGAGCCCGGACACCGTCAGCCCTCTCTGCCGTCGTTTTGCCCATTTTCCCACTTTTCCGGGACGTTGCCCCGGGAACACCCCCCTCTTCCCTGCTCCCACTGCCCCCACATTCCCCTTTTTCCGTGTTTTCCCCCCAGAAGCAGGACTGGATCGGCGGCACCGCTTCCACAGCCCCGCTGGGAGGGGGCCTGGGGAGCCTTGACCCCATTCCCAGGGATCCCCCCGTGTTCCCAGGGATCCCCCCGTGTTCCCAGGGATCCCTGACCCCATTCCCGAGGATCCCTGACCCCATTCCCAGGGATCCCTGACCCCATTCCCAGGGATCCCTGACCCCATTCCCAGGGATCCCCCCGTGTTCCCAAGGATCCCTGACCCCATTCCCAGGGATCCCTGACCCCATTCCCAGGGATCCCTGACCCCATTCCCAGGGATCCCCCCGTGTTCCCAAGGATCCCTGACCCCATTCCCAGGGATTCCCCCGCGCTCCCAGGGAGTCCTGACCCCTTTTCCCATTTTCCCCACATTCCCCTTTTTTCCCCCCACCCCGGAATCAGGTCGGGATCGAGGCCCCGAAGCGGGAGCGGTTCCACGTCTGGATGCCGGGGATGGAGCCCAGAGGATCCCAGGGCTGGAGCCCAGAGGATCCCAGGGCTGGAGCCCAGAGGATCCCAGGGCTGGATCTCGGGGCAGGATCCCGATGGAGCCCAGAGGATCCCAGGGCTGGATCTCGGGGCAGGATCCCGCCGGATCCCAGCTCCCCTCACATTCCCAGGGCTCCAAGGGAACGGCCCCGCAGGGATGCGGGAGCAGGAGGAAGGGGCTGATACAGCCCGGGAGGGACCGGGAGGGGACCGGGACATCCCGGGAAGGGCCGGGACATCCCAGGAGGGAACCGGGACATCCCGGGAAGGGCCGGGACATCCCAGGAGGGAACCGGGACAGCCTGGGAAGGGTCCGGACATCTCGGGAAGGGCTGAGACAATCCAGCGGCACCGGGAGGGACCGGGAGGGGCCAGGACATCCCAGGAGGGAACCGGGACATCTTGGGAAGGGCCGGGACATCCCGGGAAGGGCCGGGACAATCCAGCGGCACCGGGACAGCCCGGGAAGGGCCGGGACATTTCGGGAAGGGTGGGACATCCCAGGAGGGAACCGGGACATCCCGGGAAGGGTCCGGACATCTCGGGAAGGGCCGGGACAATCCAGCGGCACCGGCACAGCCCGGGAGGGGCTGGGACATCTCGGGGGGAGCCAGGACAGCCCAGCAAGGACCGGGACACCCCGGGAAGGGCCGGGACACCCCGGCGGGGGCGGCACCGCGCCCAGACTGGGGGGGTGGTCAAGGGGCCGCTGCCGAGCCGAGCTGAGCCCCCCGGGCCGAGCTGAGCCCCCCGGGCCGAGCCGAGCCCCCCGGGCCGATCTGAGCCCCCAGCCGAGCCGAGCCCCCCGTCCGAGCTGAGCCCCCCGAGCCGAGCTGACCCCCCGGGCCGAGCCGCCCCCCGAAAGAGCCCCACGAACCGAGCCTAGCCCACCGATCTGAGCCCCCCGGGCCGAGCCGAGCCCCCCGGGCCGAGCCGAGCCCCCCGGGCCGATCTGAGCCCCCCGAGCCGATCTGAGCCCCCCAGACCGGTCCCCCCAGCACTCACCGCTCTTGCCGACGCCGCCCGCCCCGAGCATCACCAGTTTGTACTCGCGGTTCTGCCCCGCGCCGGGGCCGCCGCCGCCGCCCGGGCGGGCTCCGGAGTCCATCGCCCCCCACCCCCCCCTCCCTTCCCCCGCTTTTTTCCCGCTTTTTCCCGCTTTTTCCCGCTTTTTCCGCGGTTTTCCCCCTTGGTTTTCCCGGCCCCGCTCGCTCAGGCACCGAAATGGCGGCGGCTCCTCCCGGACCCGCCCCGGGCTGCGCGAGCGGCGGGCGGGGCGCGACGGCGGCTCTGAGGGGACACGGCGGGGACACAACCGGGACCCCCCGGGGCCCCCTCGGGAACCCCCATAACCGAGGGGCGGCTCTGAGGGGACACGGCGGGGACACAACGGGGACCCCCCGGGGCCCCCTCGGGAACCCCCATAACCCAGGGGCGGCTCTGAGGGGACACGGCGGGGACACAACCAGGACCCCCCGGGACCCTCGGGGCACCCCCATAACTGAGGGGCGGCTCTGAGGGGACACGGCGGGGACACAACCGGGACCCTCCGGAACCCCCATAACCGAGGGGGCGGTCGACGGGGACACAGCGGGGACACAACCGGGACCCCCCGGGGCCCCCTCGGGAACCCCCGTAATCCAGGGGCGGCTCTGAGGGGACACAGCGGGGACACAACCGGGACCCCCGGGACCCCCCGCCAGAACCCCCCGGGACCCCCGTAACCGAGGGGGCGGTCGGCGGGGACAGAACCGGGAGAACCGGGATTTCGACCCCCCAGGGCACCCCCGTAACCGACATGGGGGGGCTGCACCAGCCCCGGGAAACCCCCCCTGCCCCAGGAGGTTGTCCCAGCCCCCCATCCATGTCCCCCAGCCCCCATCCATCTCCCTCAGCCCCCCATCCATCTCCCTCAGCCCCACATCCATCTCCCCCAGCCCCATATCCATGTCCCCCAGCCCCCCATCCATCTCCCTCAGCCCCCCATCCATCTCCCCCAACCCCCATCCATCTCCCCCAGCCCCCATCCATCTCCCCCAGCCCCATATCCATGTCCCCCAACCCCCCATCCATCTCCC
>NW_024104182.1:0-6327 GCF_003945595.2 Pipra filicauda | reverse complement strand
AACCCTGGGAAGCCATTCCCTGTGTCTGTCCCTCCAGCCCTTGGCCCCAGTCCCTCTCCAGCTCTCCCGGAGCCCCTCCAGGCCCTGGAAGGGGCTCCAAGGTCTCCCTGGATCCTTCCCCTTCTCCAGGCGGGATATTCCCAGTTTTCCCAGCCTGGCTCCAGTGGAACGATTCCAGTGGGAAGGGATTTTAAGGATCGTCCATTCCCACCCCCTGCCATGAGCAGGGACACTTTTCCACTATCCCAGGGTGATCCAACCTGCCCTTGGACACTCCCAGGGATGTCCCAGCTCCTCTGGGAATTCCAGCCCAGCCCCTCCCCACCCTCCCAGCCAGGAATCCCTTCCCACCATCCCACCCGACCCCGGGAAGCCATTCCCTGTGTCTGTCCCTCCGTCCCTCATCCCCAGTCCCTCTCCAGCTCTCCCGGAGCCCCTTCAGGCCCTGGAAGGGGTTGAAACTCTCCCGGATTTTCCTTCGGTCCCTTCCCACAACTCATCCCAAATCCGTTATTCCCATTAAACCCCCCCCTGGATCCCAAATCCGTGGGCAGAACCGGCTCCCACAGAGTCCCCCCCGGGTTCCCAGGAGAGGGAGTTTCTCTGGTTTTCCTTCGTTTCTCTGTTTTTGAGGAAGGGGAAGGATTTGGGATGTTCCTCCTCCCTCCCTCCCCCCCAATCCCTTCTCCCAAACTCCCACCCGGGAGCGTTTTCTTGGCTCCTCGACCTCCCCCACTTGGGGGTAATTAACGCTCGTTAAGCACCACGCCCTTAATTGCGACAGGGCCGACCCCAAAAGGGCTCCGCTCTCCCGCTCGGAATATCCGCCACTTCCCGGGTTTAATTCCGGATCGGAGCACGGAACAAACACAGAACCCCCGTGAAGCCCGAAATCCCAAACCCAAAGCTCATTCCCTCGGTCCCGAGGCGCAGCAATTCCAAGGAAACGCCCCCGTTCCCAAGGAAAAGCCTCCCCATCCCAGGCGGCGGGAGAGGTGGGAGCCGGGATCCGAGGCCTTTCTCCCTCGGGATAAAGGAGGACGGAGCGGGTTTGGCAGCAGATCCCAGGATTTTAGGGCTCCGGAGCTGTTTTCCAAGGATTCTGCGGGCTGGGAAGCACCTCCGGGATCGTTCCAGGCTCGATCCCATCCGGAGTTTCCGGGAGGGGAAGGGACGTTCCTCCAAGGCCTTTTCCAGAGGGGATGGAAAGGAGTCCCCAAGGACGAGGCCGTCCCTCTCCCAGGGATCGTTTGCTCCCGGAATTCCTCCCCCATTCCCGAGAATCCCGGTTGGATTCAGGAAGCGGCCACTCCAATGTTCCCGGAATTCCTCCCCCATTCCCGGGAATCCCGGCTGGATTCGGGAAGCGGCCACTCCAATGTTCCCGGAATTCCTCCCCCATTCCCGAGAATCCCGGTTGGATTCGGGAAGTGGCCACTCCAATGTTCCCGGAATTCCTCCCCCATTCCCGAGAATCCCGGCTGGATTTGGGAAGCGGCCACTCCAATGTTCCCAGAATTCCTCCCCCATTCCCGGGAATCCCGGTTGGATTCGGGAAGCGGCCACTCCAATGTTCCCGGAATTCCTCCCCCATTCCCGGGAATCCCGGCTGGATTTGGGAAGTGGCCACTCCAACGTTCCCGGGGGAACATCCAACCTCCTCCCACTTCACTTGGAGCACAAGGAAACCCCCTCCCGGAGGGATCCCAACCAAAACCCCGGGAAGGAAGATTCCCGTGGGAAGCAGAGCGTCGGCTCCCGCGGGAATTCCGTTCCCTGCCGGAGCTGGAGGAGCAGCAAAGCTCGGCCCAGGAGCCCCGTCGGCTCCATCTTCCCGGGAAAAGAGGCTCCGGAGGGCCCCTCCTTCCGCCATTCCCGCTCTCCCTGAGGCTTTTCCAGCCCGGGAATCCCGGCCTTTGGGTGGGAATGGGAATTTAAGGATCATCCGGTTCCGTCCCCTCGGGCAGGGACACTTCCCACCATCCCAGGGGGATCCAACCCGGCCTGGGACACTCCCAGGGATCCGGGGGCAGCCACAGCTCCTCTGGGAATTCCTTCCCAGTGTCCCACCCACTCCTCACATTCCAGCACCGAGGGGCTTCTGGGCCAGCGGGAATCCAGGGAATGCCGGTTGGAGGGAGTGGGATATCGGGAATTCATTCCCTGGTATTCATTCCCTGGGAGGGGCTGGGAGGGAATTCCCAGAGAAGCTGCCCCTGGATCCCTGGGAGCGTCCCAGGATCCCATGGAAGGTGTCCCTGCCACGGGGTGATCCCGCAAAAACCCCTCCCAGCTCAAACCATTCCGGGATTTCGGGATCCTTCATTCCCTTATTACCCGAATTTCCACCTCCCCGAAACTTCACCGATCCCAAAAACCATTCCAGGGATTTCTCATCCCCACAGATCATTCCCCAAATTTCCATCCCCTAAAACTTCACCGATCCCAAAATCATTCCAGGGATTTCACATCCCACAGATCATCATCCAAATTCCCACCTCCCTAAAACTTCACCGATCCCAAAATCATTCCAGGGATTTCTCATCCCACAGATCTTTCCCCAAATTCCCACCCCCCCAAAACTTCACCAATCCCAAACCATTCCAGGGATTTCTCATCCCACAGATCATTATTATCCAGATTTCCACCGATCCCAAACCATTCCGGGATTTCTCATCCCACAGATCATCATCATCCAGATTTCCACCCTCCCTAAAACTCCACCAATCCCAAACCATTCCAGGAATTTCTCATCCACAGATCATTCCCCAAATTTCCATCCCCTAAAACTTCACCGATCCCAAACCATTCCAGGGATTTCACATCCCACAGATCATCATCCAAATTCCCACCTCCCTAAAACTCCACCGATCCCAAAATCATTCCAGGGATTTTGGGATCCTTCATTTCCTTATTACCCAAATTCCCACCCCCCCAAAACTTCACCGATCCCAAACCATTCCAGGAATTTCTCATCCCACAGATCATTATTATCCAGATTTCCAACCCCCGTAAAACTTCACCGATCCCAAACCATTCCAGGAATTTCACATCCCACAGATCATCATCCAAATTCCCACTCTCCCTAAAACTTCACCGATCCCAAACCATTCCAGGAATTTCACATCCCACAGATCATCATCCAAATTCCCACCTCCCTAAACCTCCACCGATCCCAAACTATTCCAAGGGAATTTTCATCCCAAAGATCATTATTACCCGATTTCCACGATCCCGCACCGCCATTTCAGGGATTCTCATCCCCACAGTATTCCCCATGATTTCCCACCCCTCCTCAAGGCTTTTTTTTTTCCATTGCTGGAACACGGGGGAAGGAAATTCCCCCCCCCCCCCCCATTCCCACTCCCATTCCCGTCAAACCTGCTCCGGGCGCCCGGAGCCTTCCGGAGCTCCACGCCCGATTCCCACCTCATTCCCGGCGGGAATCCCGGCGCCCCCTCACGCTCCATGGCCCGCCATCCCCCCGGGAAGCTCCGGAGTCTCTCCGAGGGCAAACCCTTCCTTGGAACGGATCCCCCCGTTTTCCCCCCCCCCCGGCTCCGGAGGGTTCGATCCGGGCCGCCGGAATCGCGTCGGCGCCGCCGCGTTCCCGAGGAAAAGGAGTGGGATGGGGAAGGTCCCGAGGGCCTGGCGCGGAGCCAGACCCTCCGGAGCCGCTGCCCTCCCCGGGCCGGCCTCCCCCGGCATTTTCCAGGGGAAAGGAGCCCGGAGCCGGGAGAACCAGGAGTCGCTTCCCGGGGTCCTCTTCCCTTCATCCCCTTCTCTTCCCGAAGTTTCCGACCTCCCCGCTCCCACCAGGCTCCTGCTGCCAGGCCCTGGGCGGGAGGAGAACAGGTTTTGATTCCCATAAAATTCCAGAGTCCCCATCCCGACGTTTTTAAAACAGGAGAGGCCTCAGATCCCAGGGAAAAATAGGGAATTAAAGGGAAAAACCCAGGAATTGTGACCTCCGAGCTCGCAGCTCCTGAGCAGGAACAGACCCTGTTTTGATCCCAATAAAATTCCAGAGTCCCCATCCCGATGTTTTAAAAGAGAAGAGGCCTCAGATCCGCCTTTTTTCCAGGGAAAAATAGGGAATTAAAGGGAAAAAAATGGGAATTGTGACCTCTGAGCTCACAGCTCCTGAGCAGGAACAGACCCTGTTTTGATCCCAATAAAATTCCAGAGTCCCCATCCCGACGTTTTTAAAACAGGAGAGGCCTCAGATCCCAGGGAAAAATAGGGAATTAAAGGGAAAAACCCGGGAATTGTGACCTCCGAGCTCGCAGCTCCTGAGCAGGAACAGACCCTGTTTTGATCCCAATAAAATTCCAGAGTCCCCATCCCGGCGTTTTAAAAGAGAAGCGGCCTCAGATCCGCCTTTTTTCCAGGGAAAAAAAGGGAATTAAAGGGAGAAAAATGGGAATTGTGACCTCTGAGCTCACAGCTCCTGAGCAGGAACAGACCCTGTTTTGATCCCAATAAAATTCCAGAGTCCCCATCCCGACGTTTTAAAAGAGAAGTGGCCTCAGATCCGCCTTTTTTCCAGTGCCCTGGATCCCTGGGAGTGTCCAAGGGGAGGTTGGATCCCCCTGGGACGGCGGGATCTGTCCCTGCCCCTGGCAGGGGGTGGGAATGGCTGATCCTGAATCCCCCTTCCCGCTCCACCCATTCCACGATTCCACGATCCCACCTCATCCCTCCGTTCCCCCGGGGGGCGGGAACGACCCGACCCCATCCCGGTTTTATCCATAAAAAACGAGGCACAGCTGGTCAATCCCATAAAACAGAAGGGGCTCAAACACCCCTCGGCTCTTTTCCCGGGAAAATTCCTGGTGTCCTTGGGATCCAACCCCTCCGGAGGAGCCGATTCCCCCCCGGAATCCAATCATCCCATTCCCTCCCCGGCGGGAGAGGGACGAACGCGGGGAGAGGGATCCGGAGCTTTTTTTGGAGAAGGGGAATGAAAGGCCAGGAAATTGCTGATTCCCAAGGGTTCCCAGCTGGGAATCTCGAGCTCCTCCCGGGGCTGAAGGACGGGGCTTTGGGGACACAAAAAAACCCCCAAAAACCCACAAACAACCGGGAAAAAATCCACAATTCCGGGCGAATTCAGCAGGTTTTGGGTTTTGTCAGATCCCGAGTCAGCTGCTGGATGGGGGGGGGGAAGTCAGGAATTTTGGGATTTGGCAGCTGGAAGGGAGGTGGGAGAGAACTCTGCCGGGAAAACGTCCCCGCTCAGAGCTCCAAAAATCCCCCCCAAAAACTCCCCCCCGGGATATTTGGGGGGTTTGGGGGTTCCCTTCTGGTTGTTGGGGGGGATTTAAAGGGGAAATGAGGCGGGAAGGGCCGGGAATGGGATAAAAACGGGATGGGGAGCCGGGAGGAAGCGTGTCCGGAGGGGCCAGAATTCCTGCTGGGCCCTGGTCCCAATCCCACCCCGGAGCTTCCCGATTTCCCGGGGGGGGGGGGTGGAGGGGGGGACGTTCCAGCCCATCCCAGCCCAGGTGGGATCAGGGGATCGTGGGGGCCCTGGGGACTCTCCCAGGTGGATTTGCCGAGGAGACGATCCCGGGGTCAGTCCCTGCCCTGCTCCCCTGGAATCGCCGAGCCCGGAAATCATGGAATGGTTGGGACGGAAAGGGATTTTAAGGATCGTGGAATTCCAGCCCCTGCCAGGGGCAGGGACAGCTCCCACCATCCCAGGGGGATCCAGCCCGGCCTGGGACACTCCCAGGGATCCAGGGGCAGCCACAGCTCCTCTGGGAATCCCAGCCCAGCCCCTCCCCGCCCTCCCAGCCAGGAATTCCTTCCCAATATCCCACCTGACCCCGGGCAGCCATTCCCTGGGTCCTGTCATCCCACGCTCTTGCAAACAGGGGGCTTTGGGTTGGGAGGGACCTGAAGGATCCCCTGACGAGTCCTTCCTGGAAATCCCTTTCCCTGGCCCTTGGAACGGTCGGGAGCGACGCCTTTCCATGGACACCCATCCCATTTTCCCTGTGGAAAACCAACTGCTGCCCGACCCCTCCCTGGAGGAACTGACCCCAGGGATCCAGGGGCAGCCACGGCTCCTCTGGGAATTCCGGCCCAGCCCCTCCCAGCCGGGAATTCCTTCCCAACATCCCACCTATAACCCCGGGAAGCCATTCCCTGTGTCCCGTCCCTCCAGCTCTCCTGGAGCCCCTCTGGAAGCGGCTCCGAGCTCGGATGGTTCCATTCCCGCCTTTCCCGTGCCCTCCCTCAGGCTCTGGGGGGGTCGGGGAGCGTCTCCCCCTTTGGAATCTCCCGGGAAAAGCCGCATTCCCGGCGGAGGGGGACGATCCC
>NW_024104181.1:0-6371 GCF_003945595.2 Pipra filicauda | reverse complement strand
CCTCCAGCAGCGGGGCTGGCACGGGGACAGGGCACCTGAGACCCCACCTGGGCACCCACCTGGGCACCTGGGACCCACCCAAGCAACTGAAACTAGGTGTGGGTGTCTCAGGCGTGTCCCAGGTGTGTTTTCCCTCCCAGGCGTGTCCCAGGTGTGTTTTCCCCCCCCAGGTATGTCCCAGGTGTGTGACCCACTCTCAGGGGGGTTCCTCATGTCCAGGTGCAGTCTCAGGGTGCACCTGGCCCAGGTGAAGGTGTGTCCCAGGTGTGTTTTCCCCCCCAGGTGTGTCCCAGGTGTGTTTTCCCCCCAGGTGTGTTTCCCCTCCCAGGTGTGTCCAAGGTTGTGTTGTTCCCCCCCTTGGTTCCCAGGTTTGCCCCGGTGTTGTTTTCCCCTCCCAGGTGTGTCCCCGGTGGTTTTCCCCCCATGTTGTGTCCCAGGTGCCCCCCAGGTGTGTTTTCCCCCCCAGGTGTGTTTTCCCCCCCAGGTGTGTCCCAGGTGTGTCCCAGGTGTGTTTTCCCCCCCAGGTGTGTCCCAGGTGTGTCCCAGGTTTGTTTTTCCCCCCCAGGGGTTGTTGTCCCAGGTGTTTGTCCAGTTGTTGTTTACCCCCCAGGGTTGTCCCAGGTTTTGTTTTCCCCCCCAGGTGTGTCCCAGGTGTGTTTTCCCCCCCAGGTGTGTCCCAGGTGCCCCCCAGGTGTGTCACTCACTCTCAAGGGGGTTCCTCATGCCCAGGCGCAGCCTCAGGGTGGGCCTGGCCCAGGTAAAGGTGGGTGTTCTACCCACCCCAGATGTGTCCCAGGTGTGTCTTCCCCCCCAGGTGTGTCCCAGGTGTGTCTCAGGTGTGTTTTCCCCCCCAGATGTGTCCCAGGTGTGTTTTCCCCCCCAGGTGTGTCCCAGGTGTGTTTTCCCCCCCAGGTGTGTCCCAGGTGTGTCCCAGGTGTGTTTTCCCCCCCAGGTGTGTCCCAGGTGCCCCCCAGGTGTGTCACTCACTCTCAAGGGGGTTCCTCACGCCCAGGCGCGGCCTCAGGGTGGGCCTGGCCCAGGCAAAGGTGTGTGTTCTACCCGCCCCAGATGTGTCCCAGGTGTGTTTCCCACCCTCCCCAGGTGCTCCCCAGGTGTGTCACTCACTCTCAGGGGGGTTCCTGACGTCCAGGCGCAGCCTCAGGATGGGCCTGGCCCAGGTAAAAGCCGTCACCAGGTCACTGTCACTCAGCAGGGGCACAAAGGTGTCCTGGCCCTGCCCATCCCGGGCAGCGAAACTCAGCGAGAAGCTTTTCTTCCTGGGGGGGGGACAAAGGGGGGGGTCACCTGAGGGGGCAGGTGTGGCAGGTGTGGCTTGGGGGGTCCCAGATCTGTTCAAGGGGGTCCCAGGTGTGTCTGGGGGTGTCCCAGGCGTGGCTGGGGAGGGTCTGGGGGGGGGTCATAGATGTGCCCAAGGGGGTCCCAGGTGTGTCTGGGGGTATCCCAGGTGTGTCCAGGGAGGTCCTGGGGGGAGTCCCAAAGGGGTCCCAGGTGTGTCGGGGGGGGTCTCAGGTGTGCCTGGGGGGGGGTCATACGTTGGTCTGGGGGGTCCCAGGCACGTCCAAGGGGGTCCCAAGTGTGTCAATGGAGGCTCTGAGGGGGAGTCCCAAGGGGGTCCAAGGGGGTCACAGGTGTATCTAGGGGGGTCCAGCTACGTCTGGGGGGGGCCCAGGTGTGTCTGAGGGGTCCCATGTGTGTTCAGGGAGGTCCTGGGGGTCCTGGGTGTGTCTAGGGGGGTTCGGGGCAGTCGGGGGGGACTCAGTGCAGGGGTCCCAGAGGTCTCACCCCTGCAGGTCAAAAGCCCGGGCCAGGATGTGCTGCAGCACGTCCAGCGACGTGATCTGAGGGTCCACGGCGAAGGAGCGGAACTCGGGGGGCTGCTGCCCTTCGCTCTTCTGTGGGGGGAGCGTCAGGGAGGGCCCAGGGGGTCCCGGAGCCCCCCCGGCCCCTCACGGCAGCCCAAGATGGCGGCACGGCCCCATCACCATGGCAACGGTGCATGCTTCCCGCCCAAACGCGCGACGCTGATTGGCCGCCGTCACCCACGTGACCCCAGTGGCGGGAAAACTTCCCGCTGTTTTGAATCTCCATGGCCACGCCCCAAACGGGTCTGATTGGTCAACCCACACCACGTGACCCGCGCGACGGGAAAACCCCCATAGGCTCCCCCTTCGAGGCCACGCCCCCAACGCTTCTGATTGGTCAAAGGGAGACCCCTCCCACCGAGAAGACAGCCACACCCCCGCAATTCTGATTGGTCAACGGGGCCCACGTGATACATGCGAGACCACCCCCACCCCGTCCTCCCCGCCCCTTCGAGATGACCACACCCACCAATCCCACGGCCGCGCCCCCTCACCTTGACGCGCACGCGCACAACCTCGCTCTCCTCCTCCAGCGCGGCCCCGCCCCCCGGCGAGACCCCGCCCCCCGCGGCCGCCGCCATGTTGGGGGGGGCTCGGAGGGTTTTTTTGGGGGGGGAAGGTTGGGGGGGATTTTGAGGCGTTTTTCCGCCTCCCCCCCCGGTGTTACGTCACCGTGCTGACGTCACGCCGCGCCCCTCCCCGCGGGGTTGGGCAGGATCCGGAGCGGCCGCGGAAGCGCCGAACGAGCCCCGTCCCCGCGGCCGCTGCCCTCAAACAACATCCGGGGCACCGCGGGGAAGTGACGTCACCGCCAAGACCACGCCCCTCTCTCCTCACACAATGACGTCACCGCTGGCGGTTGGGGTTTGTTTATTGAGGGGGGGGCCGCATGCGGGACCCTCCCCCCCTTAAAGGGGCAACGACACAAGGGGGGGGAACCGCGACCGCCTTAAAGGGGCAACGCCCGAGGGGGGTTTCAAACCCGTCTTAAAGAGGAAACGGAGTCTGGGGAGGGCCTCACCTTCGTCTTAAAGGGGCGACGCCCAAAGGTGGTGTCAAACCCGTTCTTAAACGGGCAACGGCGTCCTGGGGGGAGCCCACCCCCGGTCTTAAAGGGGCAACGGCAGGGTGGGGACCGCGACCTCCTTAAAGGGGCAACGCCCAAAGGGGGGATTTAAACCCGTCTTAAAGGGGCAACACCCTCCTGGGGGATCTGCCCAGGCCTCAAAGGGGTAACGCCAAGTAGGGACCACCCCCCCGTTCTTAAAGGGGCAATGTCCCCCCCGAAGCAGACCCCCCCCACCGGGGGGTGGAGCTTGCAGCGGGAGGGGGCGGGGCGATGGGGAGAGGCCCCGCCCACCGGCAGAGGTGGCCTCGCCCCTCAGGGGGGCCCGGGGGGGGCTGTTTGGTCCTTCCTGAGCTGGGCCAGTTCCTGGGACAACGATTCCAGGTCCTGGGGAGGAAGGGGGAGGGAACGAGGGGGTCAGAGGCCACGCCCCAACACCGATCACGCCCACTGACCCCACCCAAATCCCACCTCAGGCCCCTCAGCCGTACCCCCAAGCCCCATCCCCCAGCTCCCCCAAAACACTCCCAGTGACCCCCCTGTCATCCCAGTAACCCCCCCAGTGCTCCCAGTAACGCCCAGTGACCCCAACGACCCTCGGGTGACCTCCCAGTGCTCCCACTGACCCCCCCCAGTGCCTCCCAGCGCCCCCCCACCGGGTGAAGCCCCGCCCCCAGACAAAGCCCCGCCCCCTCACCTGCGCCAGGTGCAGGTTCTTGGTGAGCTGCTCTTCCAGAAGGTTCTGCAGCTTCTTGTTCATCTCCCGCAGCCCCTCCTCCCCCGGGCCCCCCCGGCGGGGGGTGGGAGCCGAGGGGGGAACCGCCTCTGGGGGACGGGGGGGGACAGGTGAGGGGACAGGGGGACAGGTGAGACAGGGGACAGACAGGGGGGACAGGTGAGGGGACAGGGGGACAGGTGAGACAGGGGGGACAGGTGAGACAGGGGGGACACACAGGGGGGACACACAGGGGGGACAGGTGAGGGGACAGGGGGACAGGTGAGACGTGGGTAAACCCATGGTGGACAACAACAGGTTTACAGGGGGACACAACAGGTTGGTGAGACAGGGGGGACACACAGGGGGGACACACAGGGGGGACAGGTGAGACAGGGGGGACAGGTGAGACGGGGGACAGACGGGGGGACAGGTGAGGGGACAGGGAGACAGGTGAGGGACAGGGGGGAAACACAGGGGGACAGGTGAGGGGACAGGTGAGGGGACGGGGGGACAGATGAGACAGGGGACAGACGGGGGACAGGGAGACAGGTGAGACAGGGAACAGACGGGGGGACAGGTGAGGGGACAGGGGGACAGGTGAGACAGGGGGGACAGGTGAGACGGGGGGACAGGTGAGACAGGGGGGACGGGGGGGACAGGTGAGGGGATGGGGGGGACAGGTGAGACGGGGGGGACAGGTGAGACAGGGGGACAGACAGGGGGGACAGGTGAGGGGACAGGGAGACAGGTGAGGGACAGGGGGGAAACACAGGGGGACAGGTGAGGGGACAGGTGAGGGGACAGGGAGACAGGTGAGGGACAGGGGGGAAACACAGGGGGACAGGTGAGACAAGAGGGGACACACAGGGGGACAGGGGACAGATGAGACGGGTACAGACGGGGACAGGGTGAGGGGACAGGGAGACAGGTAAGATGGGTGGGACAGTGTAGACGGTGGGACGAGGTGAGACATGGGGGACCAGAACAGGGGGACAGGTAGGGACGGGGGGACAGTGAGACAGGGGGCAGACAGGGGGACATGGAGGGGACAGGGGGACAGGTGAACAGGGGGGACAGATGAGGGGGACAGGTGAGGGGACAGGTGGACAGGTGAGAACAGGGGGACAGACGGGGGGACAGGTGAGGGGACAGGGGGACAGGTGAGACAAGGGGGACACACAGGGGGGACAGGTGAGGGGACAGGGGGACAGGTGAGACAGGGGGGACAGATGAGGGGACAGGTGAGGGGACAGGGGGACAGGTGAGACAGGGGGGACAGATGAGGGGACAGGTGAGGGGACAGGTGAGGGGACAGGTGAGATGGGGGGGACACACAGGGGGGACACACAGGGGGGACAGGTGAGGGGACAGGGGAGACGGAGAAGGGGACAAGGGGGACAGGTGAGATGGGCCAGGTGGGATAGCTGAGGGGGGCCAGGTAGGATGGGTGAAGGGACAGGTGAGGTAGGACAGGTGTGACAGGTAAGGGGGGGGATCCTGGGGGTCTCACTGGGCTGACTGTCCCTCCAAAAGCTCTGGATGGTGGCAGAGGAGGGGACACAGGTGGGACAGGTGGGACAGGTGAGGGAGCACAGGTAGCACAGGTTAAGGGTACAAGTAGGCCAGGTGAGACAGGTAGGACAGGTGAGGTAGGCCAGGTGAGGTACCCCCGGGGGTCTCACCCAGCCGGCTGTCCCTGACGAAGCTCTGGATGGTGGCAGGGGAGGGGGCACAAGTAGGACAGGTGAAGGGTACAGGTGGCACAGGTGTGACAGGTAGGACAGGTGGCACAGTTAGGACAGGTGAGGTAGGACAGGTGAAGGGTACAGGTGGCACAGGTAGGACAGGTGAGGTAGGACAGGTGAAGGGTACAGGTGGCACAGGTAGGACAGGTGGCACAGGTAGGACAGGTGAAGGGGACAGGTAGGACAGGTGTGACAGGTAGGACAGGTGGCACAGGTAGGACAGGTGAGGTAGGCCAGGTGAGGGGTCTCACCCAGCCGGCTGTCCCTGACGAAGCTCTGGATGATGGCGCTTTTCCGACACAGGTCCTCGGCCATGGAGGCGCTCGACACCTCCAGGTGCCTCACCTGGGGGCAGGGACCAGCCCCCAGGTGAGGCCACGCCCCCCTGTGCCCCCCCTGTGCCCCCCGGTGCCCCCCTGTACCTTCTCCTGGAGCAGCCAGCGCTCCTGCTGGCTCTGGGCCAGGCGCTGGAACAACTTGGACCCCAGGTACCCCCCATGCCCCCTGGTGTCCCCCCATGCCCCCTGTGCCCCCCCATGCCCCCAGTGGTCCCACATGCCCCTGTGGCCCCCCACATGCACCCAGGTACCCCCCATGCCCCCTGGTGTCCCCCCATGCCCCCTGTGCCCCCCCATGCCCCCAGTGTCCCCCCATGCCCCCTGTGCCCCCCCATGCCCCCTGGTGTCCCCCCATGCCCCCTGTGCCCCCCCATGCCCCCCATGACCCCTCAGTGTCCCCCCATGCCCCCAATGTCCCCCCATGCCCCCTGTGCCCCCCCATGCCCCCTGGTGTCCCCCCATGCCCCCTGGTGTCCCCCCATGCCCCCTGTGCCCCCCCATGCCCCCCATGACCCCTCAGTGTCCCCCCATACCCCCTGGTGTCCCCCCATGCCCTCCATGACCCCCCAGTGTCCCCCCCATGCCCCCAGTGTCCCCCCCATGCCCCCAGTGTCCCCCCCA
>NW_024104180.1:0-6414 GCF_003945595.2 Pipra filicauda | reverse complement strand
CCTCATAGAGCCCAGCAGTCATAATTTGTGCAGTCCTCATCATCACACTGACTACATAAATCCCTGGCACCACAAAATGGTGCAGGCCTCATCATCAGAGTGGCCTCGAAAAGACCAGACACCTCATAATGATGCAGGCCTCATCATCACAGTGACCTCATAAAGCCCAGACATGTCATAATGGTGCAGGTCTCATCACCACACTGATTAGATAAAGCCCAGACATGTCATAATGGTGCAGGCCTCCTCATCACACTGACCTCATAAAGCCCAGACATATCATAATGGTGCAAGCCTCATCATCAAACTGTCCTCATAAATCCCAGACACCTGATAACGGTACCGCCATCATCATCACATTAACCTCATAAAGGCCAGACACATCTAAATGGTGGAAGTCTCTTCATCGCACTGACCTCATAGATCCCAGTCATTTCATATTGGTGTAGGACTCATCATGGCACTGGCCTTATAAAGCCCAGACATGTCATAATGGTGCAGGCCTAATCAGCACAGTGTCCTCATAAAGACCTGTCACCTCATATTGGTGCTGGCCGAATCATCACAGTGACATAATAAAGCCCAGACATGTCATAATGGTGCAGACCTCATCATCACACTGACCTCATAAAACCCAGACATGTCATAATGGTGCAGGCCTAATCAGCACAGTGTCCTCATAAAGACCTGTCACCTCATATTGGTGCTGGTCGAATCATCACAGTGACAAAATAAAGCCCAGACATGTCATAATGGTTCAGTCCTCATCACCACACGGATTTGATAAAGCCCAGACATGTTATAAGGGTGCAGGCCTCGTCATGGCTCCGACCTCATATAGCCCAGACACGTCATAATGGTGCAGGTACTATCATCACAGTGACCTCATAAAGCCAAGCACCTCATAATGGTGCCGGCCTCATCAATACAGTGACCTCATAAGGCCCAGACATGTCATAATGGGGCAGGCCTCCTCATGGCACTGACCTCATAAAGCCCAGACATGTCATAATTGTGCAGGCCTCATCATCACATTGACATCATAAAACGCAGACATGTCAAAATGTTGCAGGCCTCGACGTCACACTGACATAAAAAAGCGCAGTCATGTCATAATGGTGCAGGCCTCATCACCACACTGATTTATAAAGCCCAGACATGTCATAATGGTGCAGGCCTCGTCATGGCACAGAACTCATATAGCCCAGAGACGTCATAATGGTGCAGGTTGTATCATCACACTGACCTTAAAAAAGCCCAGACACCTGATAACGGTGGCGGTCTCATCATCACAGTGACCTCATAAAGCCCAGACACGTCATTATGGTGCAGGTCTCATCAACACATTGACCTCATAAAGCCCAGACACCTCATAATGGTTCAGGTCTCATCATCACACTGACCTCATAAAGCCCAGACATGTCATAATGGTGCAGACCTCCTCATGGCACTGACCTCATAAAGCCCAGACATGTCATAATGGTGCAGGCCTCATCATCACAGTGACTTCAAAAAGCCCAGACACCTGATAACGGTGGCGGTCTCATCATCACAGTGACCTCATAAATCCCAGACACGTCATTATGGTGTAGGTCTCATCAACACATTGACCTCATAAAGCCGAGACACCTCATAATGGTGCAGGTCTCATCATCACAGTGACCTCATAAAGCCCAGACATGTCATAATGGTGCAGACCTCCTCATGGCACTGATCTCATAAAGCCCAGACATGTCATAATGGTGCAGGCCTCATCATCACATTGACATCATAAAGCCCAGACACCACATAATGGTGCAGGACTCATTATCACACTGATGTCATAAAACCCAGATATGTCATAATGGTGCAGGTCTCATCATCACACTGACATGATAAAGCCCTGACACTTCATAATGGTGCAGGCCTCATCATCACAGTGACATAATAAAGCCCAGACATGTCAAAATGGTGCAGACCTAAACATCACAGAGACCTCATAAAGCCCAGACATGTCATAATCGTTCAGGCCTCATCACCACACAGATTTGATACAGCCCAGACACGTCATAATGGTGCAGGCCTCATCATCACAGTGACCTCATAAAGTCCAGATATGTCATAATGGTGCAGGTCTCATCATCACAGTGACCTGATAAAGGTCAGACATGTCATACTGGTGCAGGTCTCATCATCACAGTGACCTCATAAAGTCCAGATATGTCGTAATGCTGCAGGCCTCATCATCACACTGACCTCATAATGCCCAGAAACCTCATAATGGTGCCGGCGTCATCATGGCACTGACCTCATAAAGCCCAGACATGTCATAATGGTGCAGGCCTCATCATCACACTGACCACATAAAGCCCAGACATGTCATAATGGTGCAGGACTCATTATCACACTGATGTCATAAAGCCCAGACCCCTCAAAATGGTCCAGGCCTCATCATCACACTGACATCATAGAGCCCAGACACCTCATAATGGTGGAAGTCTCTTCATAACACTGACATCATAAAGCCCAGATATGTCATAATGGTGCAGGCCTCATCATCACACTAACCTCATAAAGTCCAGACACCTCAGAATGCTGCGAGAGTCATCGTCACATTGATGTCATAAAGCCCAGACATGTCATAATGGTGCAGGCCTCCTCATGGCAGTCACCTCATATAGCCCAGACATGTCATAATGGTGCAGGTCTCATCATCACACTGACCTCATAAAGCCCAGACACCACATAATGGTGCAGGCCTCATTATCACAGTGACCTGAAAAAGCCCAGACATGTCATTATGGTGCAGGCCTCCTCAAGGCACTGACGTCATAAAGCCCAGACATGTCATAATGGTGCAGGTCTCCTAATGGCACTGACCTCAAAAAACCCAGACATGTTATAATGGTGCAGGCTCATCATCACACTGACCTCAAAAGCCCAGACACCTCATAATGATTCAGGTCACATAATCACAGTGACGTCATAAAGCCCAGACACCTCATAATGGTGCAGACCTCATCATCACAGTGACATCATAAAGCCCAGACACCACATAATGGTGCAGGCCACATCATGGCACTGACCTCATAAAGCCCAGACATGTCACAATGGTTAAGGCCTCATCATCACATTGACATCATAAAGTCCAGACATGTCATAATGGTGCAGGCCTCATCATCACACTGACCTGATAAAGGCCAGACATGTCATACTGGTGCAGACCTCATCATGGCACTAACCTCATAAAGCCCAGACATGTCATAATGATGCAGGCCTCATCATCACACTGACCTCATAAAACTCAGACACCTCATAATGGTGCAGGACTCATCGTCACACTGATGTCATAAAGCCCAGACATGTCATATTGGTGCAATGCTCATCATCACACTGACATCATAAAGCCCAGACCTGTCATAATGGTTCAGGTCTAATCACCACATTGATTTGATAAAGCCCAGACATGTCATACTGGTGGAGGCCTCGTCTTGGCACCGACCTCATATAGACAAAACACATCATAATGGTGGAAGTCTCTTCATCACACTGACCTCATAAAGCCCAGACATGTCATAATGGTGCAGGCCTCCTCATGGCACTGACCTGATATAGACCAGACATGTCATAATGGTGCAGGTCTCATCATCACACTGACCTCATAAAGCCCAGACATGTCATAATGGTGAAGGCCTCATTATCACAGTGACCTGATAAAGCCCAGACACGTCATTATGGTGCAGACCTCATCATGGCACTGACCTCATAAAGCCCAGAAATGTCAAAATGTTGGAGGTCTCCTGAAGGCACTGACCTCATAAAGCCCAGGCATGTCATAATGGTGCACGTCTCCTAATGGCACTGACCTCATAAAGCCCAGACACCACATAATGGTGCAGGCTCAGCATCACACTGACATCATAAAGCCCTGACACCTCATAATGGTTTAGGTCTCATAATCACAGTGACCTCATAAAGCCCAGACATGTCATAATGGTGCAGGCCTCATCATCACACTGACCTCATAAAGCCCAGACATGTCATAATTGTGCAGGCCTCATCATCACACTGACCTCATAAAGCCCAGACACCTCATAATGGTGCAGGCCTCATCACCACACTGATTTGATAAAGCCCAGACATGTCATAATGGTGGAGGCCTCGTCCTGGCACCGACCTCATATAGACCAGACACGTCATAAAGGTGCAGGTCTTATCATCACACTGACCTCATAAAGCCCAGACACCTGATAACGGTAGAGTCCTCATCATCACAGTGACCTCATAAAGCCCAGACATGTCATAATGGTGGAAGTCTCTTCATTACACTGACCTCAAAAAGCCCAGACATGTCATAATGGTGCAGGCCTCCTCATGGCACTGACCTCATAAAGCACAGATATGTGATAATGGTGCACGCCTCCTCATGGCACTGACCTCATAAAGCGCAGACACCACATTAAGGTGCAGGCCTCATCATCATAGTGACCTCAAAAAGACAAGACACCTCATAATGGTGCAGACCTCATCATCACACTGACCTGATAAAGTCCAGACACGTCATTATGGTGCAGGTCTCATCATGGCACTGACCTCATAAAGCCCAGACATGTCATAATGGTGCAGGCCTCATCATCACACTGATGTCATAAAGTCCAGACACCTGATAACGGTAGAGGCCTCATCATCACGCTGACCTCATAAAGCCCAGACACCACATAATGGTGCAGGTCTCATCATCAAAGAGACATCATAAAGCCCAGACATGTCATAATTGTGCAGACCTCATCATTACAGTGACCTCATAAAGCCCAGGCATGTCATAATTGTGCAGACCTCATCATTACAGTGACCTCATAAAGCCCAAACATGTCATAATGGTGCAGGCCTCATCATCACAGTGACCTCATAAAGCCCAGACACCTCATAATGGTGCAGGCCTCATCATCACACTGACCTGATAAAGCCCAGACACGTCATTATGGTGCCGGCCTCATCATGGTAATGACCTCATAAAGCCCAGATATGTCAGAATGGTGCAGACCCCATCATGGCACTGACCTCATAAAGCCCAGACATATTCTAATGGTGCAGGCCTCATCATCACACTGACCTCATAATGCCAAGACACCTCATAATGGTGCAGGTGTCATCATGGCACTGACCTCATAAAGCCCAGACATGTCGTAATGGCGCAGGCGTCACTGACCTCATAAAGCCCTGTCACCTCAAAATGGTGCTGGCCACATCATCACAGTGACATAATAAAGCCCAGACATGTCATAATGGTGCCGATCTCATCATCACACTGACCTCATATAGCCCAGACACCTCATAATGGTTCAGGCCTCATCACCACACTGATTTGATAAAGCCCAGACATGTCATACTGGTGGAGGCCTCGTCTTGGCACCGACCCCATATAGGCAAGACACGTCATAATAGTGCCGGCCTCATCTTCACACTGACCTCATAAAGCCCAGACATGTCATATAGGTGCAGGCATCATCATCACACTGACGTCATAAAGCCCAGACATGTCATAATAGTGCAGGCTTCCGCATGGCACAGACCTCATAGAGCCCAGACATGTCATAATGGTGCAGCCCTCGTCATGGCACCGACCTCATAGAGCCCAGAGACGTCATAATGGTGCAGGTCGCATCATCACAGTGACCTGATAAAGCCCATACCACTCATAATGGTGCAGGTCTCATCATCACACTGACCTCATAAATCCCTGACACCTCATAATGGTGCAGGCCTCACAATCACAGTGACATAATAAAGCCCAGACATGTCATAATGGTGCAGACTTCATCATCACTCTGACCTCATAAAGCCCAGACATGTCATAATGGTTCAGGCCTCATCACCACACAGATTTGATACAGCCCAGACACGTCATAGTGGTGCAGGCCTCATCATCACAGTGACCTCATAAAGCCCAGACATGTCATAATGGTGCAGGTCTCATCATGGCACTGACATCATAAAGTCCAGACATGTCATAATGGTGCAGGCCTCCTCATGACACTGACCTCATAAAGCCCACATATGTCATAATGGTGCAGTCCTCCTCATGGCACTGACCTCATAAAGCCCAGACATGTCACAGTGGTGCAGGTCTCATCATCACATTGACATCATAAAGTCCAGACATGTCATAATGGTGCAGGCCTCATCATCACAGTGACCTGATAAAGGTCAGACATGTCATACTGGTGCAAGCCTCATCATGGAACTGACCTCATAAAACCCAGACATGTCATTATGGTGCAGGCCTCATCATCACACTGACCTCATAAAGCCCAGACAGCTCATAATGGTGCAGGACTCATCATCACACTGATGTCATAAAGCCCAGACATGTCATATTGGTGCAATGCTCATCATCACACTGACATCATAAAGCCCAGACCTGTCATAATGGTT
>NW_024104179.1:0-6430 GCF_003945595.2 Pipra filicauda | reverse complement strand
TTATGAGGTCAGTGACGTGATGAGACCTGCACCATTATGACATGTCTGGGCTGTATGAGGTCAGTGCCATGATGAGACCTGCACCATTATGACATGTCTGGGCTTTATGAGGTCAGTGCCATGATGAGGCGTGACGCATTATGAACTATCTGGGCTTTATGAGGTCAGTGCCATGATGAGGCCTGTACCATTATGACATGTCTGGGATTTATGAGGTCATTGCCATGATGAGGTGTGACGCATTATGAGCTGTCTGGGCTTTATGAAGTCAGTGCCATGATGAGGCCTGCACCATTATGACATGTCTGCGCTTTATGAGGTCAGTGCCATGATGAGGCCTGCACCATTATGACATGTCTGGGCTTTATGAGGTCAGTGACGTGTTGAGACCTGCACCATTATGACATGTCTGGGCTTTTTGAGGTCAGTGACGTGATGAGACCTGCACCATTATGACATGTTTGGGGTTTATGAGGTCAGTGCCATGATGAGGCCTGCACCATTATGACATGTCTGGGCTTTATGAGGTCAGTGCCATGATGAGGCCTGCACCATTATGACATGTCTGCGCTTTAGGAGCTCATTGCCATGATGAGGTCTGCACCATTTTGACATGTCTGCGCTTTAGGAGGTCAGTGCCATGATGAGGCCTGCACAATTATGACATGTCTGCGCTTTATGAGGTCAGTGCCATGATGAGGCCTGCACAATTATGACATGTCTGCTCTTTATGAGGTCAGTGCCATGATGAGGTCTGCACCATTATGACATGTCTGGGCTTTATGAGGTCAGTGCCATGATGAGGCCTGCACCGTTATGACATTTCTGCGCTTTAGGAGCTTAGTGCCATGATGAGGCCTGCACCATTATGACATGTCTGGGCTTTATGAGGTCAGTGCCATGATGAGGCCTGCACCATTATGACATGTCTGGGCTTTATGAGGTCCGTGGCGTGATGAGGCCTGCACCATTATGACATGTCTGGGCTTTATGAGGTCAGTGCCATGATGAGGCCTGCACCATTATGACATGTCTGGACTTTAGGAGCTCAGTGCCATGATGAGGCCTGCACCATTCTGACATGTCTGTGGCTTTCTGGGTCCGTGGCGTGATGAGCCTGCACCATTATGACATGTCTGGGCTTTCTGAGGTCCAGTTGGCCATGATGAGGCCTGCACCACATGACATGTCTGGCTTTATGCGGTCAGTGAAGTGATGAGGCCTGCACCATTATGACAGTCTGCGCTTTAGACGCCTAGTGCCATGATGCGACCGCCCACCATTATTTTTTTGTGCCAGGTCTGGGCTTTATGAGGTTAAGTGCCATGATGGACCTGCACCATTATGACATGTCTGGGTTTATGAGGTCAGTCTCATGATGAGGCCTGCCACAATTATGACATGTCTGCCTCTGTATGAGGTCAGTGCCATGATGAGGCCTGCACCATTATGACATGTCAGCTCTTTATGAGGTCAGTGCCATGATGAGGCCTGCACCATTATGACAAGTGTGTGCTTTATGAGGTCGGTGGCATGATGAGGCCTGCACCATTATGACATGTCTGGGCTTTATGAGGTCAGTGACGTGAGGATGCGAGACCGATTATGAGCTATCTGGACTTTTTGAGGTCAGTGGCATGATGAGGCCTGTACCATTATGACATGTCTGGGCTTTATGTGGTCAGTACCATGATGAGACGTGAGGCATTATGAGCTATCTGGGCTTTATCAGGTCAGTGCCATGATGAGGCCTGCACCATTGTGAGTTGTGTGGGCTTTATGAGGTCAGTGCCATGATGAGACCCGCACCATTATGAGCTGTCTGGGCTTTATGAGGTCAGTGCCCTGATGAGGCCTGCACCATTATGACATGTCTGGGCTTTATGAGGTCAGTGCCATGATGAGACCTGCACCATTATGACATGTCTGGGCTTTATGAGGTCAATGCCATGATGAGGTCTGCACCATTATGACAAGTCTGGGCTTTATGAGGTCAGTGCCATGATGAGGCGTGACGCATTATGAGCTATCTGCGCTTTATGAGGTCAGTGTCATGATGAGGCCTGCACCATTATGAGCTGTCTGGGCTTTATGAGGTCAGTGCCATGATGAGGCCTGCACCATTATGACATGTCTGCGCTTTATGAAGTCAGTGCCATGATGAGGCCTGCACCATTATGACATGTCTGCGCTTTAGGAGCTCATTGCCATGATGTGGCCTGCACCATTATGACATGTCTGGGCTTTATGAGGTCAGTGACGTGTTGAGACCTGCACCATTATGACATGTCTGGGCTTTTTGAGGTCAGTGTCGTGATGAGACCTGCACCATTATGACATGTTTGGGGTTTATGAGGTCAGTGCCATGATGATGCCTGCACCATTAGGACATGTCTGCGCTTTTTGAAGTCAGTGCCATGATGAGGCCTGCACCATTATGACATGTCTGCGCTTTAGGAGCTCATTGCCATGATGAGGTCTGCACCATTTTGACATGTCTGCGCTTTAGGAGGTCAGTGCCATGATGAGGCCTGCACAATTATGACATGTCAGCTCTTTATGAGGTCAGTACCATGATGAGGCCTGCACAATTATGACATGTCTGCTCTTTATGAGGTCAGTGCCATGATGAGGTCTGCACCATTATGACATGTCTGGGCTTTATGAGGTCAGTGCCATGATGAGGCCTGCACCATTATGACATGTCTGGGCTTTAGGAGCTTAGTGCCATGATGAGGCCTGCAACATTATGACATGTCTGGGCTTTATGAGGTCAGTGTCATGATGAGGCCTGCACCACTATGACATGTCTGGGATTTATGAGGTCAGCTGCCCATGATGGGCCTGACCCTTATGACATGTCTGGGGTGTATGGGTCGTGACCCTATTGAGGCCTGCCCACAATTAGACATGTCTGGATTTAGGAGCTCAGTGACATGATGAGGCCTGCACCATTATGACATGTCTGGGCTTTATGAGGTCCGTGGCGTGATGAGGCCTGCACCATTATGACATGTCTGGGCTTTATGAGGTCAGTGCCATGATGAGGCCTGCACCACTATGACATGTCTGGGCTTTATGAGGTCAGTGACGTGATGAGGCCTGCACCATTATGACATGTCTGCGCTTTAGAAGCCTAGTGCCATGATGAGACCTGCACCATTATGAGCTCTCTGCGCTTTATGAGGTCAGTGCCATGATGAGACCTGCACCATTATGACATGTCTGGGCTTTATGAGGTCAGTGCCATGATGCTGCCTGCACAATTATGACATGTCTGCTCTTTATGAGGTCAGTGCCATGATGAGGCCTGCATCATTATGACATGTCTGCTCTTTATGAGGTCCGTGCCATGATGACGTCTGCACCATTATGACATGTCTGGGCTTTATGAGGTCAGTGCCATGATGAGGCCTGCACCATTATGACATGTCTGGGCTTTATGAGGTCAGTGACGTAATGATGCGAGACCGATTATGAGCTATCTGGACTTTTTGAGGTCAGTGCCATGATGAGGCCTGTACCATTATGACATGTCTGGGCTTTATGAGGTCAGTGCCATGATGAGGCGTGAGGCATTATGAGCTATCTGGGCTTTATGAGGTCAGCGCCATGATGAGGCCTGCACCATTATGACATGTCTGGGCTTTATGAGGTCAGTGCCATGATGAGGTGTGACGCATTATGAGCTGTCTGGGCTTTATGAGGTAAGTGCCATGATGAGGCCTGCACCATTATGAGTTGTGTGGGCTTTATGAGGTCAGTGCCCTGATGAGACCCGCACCATTATGACATGTCTGGGCTTTATGAGGTCAGTGCCATGATGAGGCCTGCACCATTATGACATGTCTGGGCTTTATGAGGTCAGTGGCGTGATGAGGCCTGCACCATTATGACATGTCTGGGCTTTATGAGGTCAGTGCCCTGATGAGGCCTGCACCATTATGACATGTCTGGGCTTTATGAGGTCAGTGCCATGATGAGGCCTGTACCGTTATGACATGTCTGGTCTTTATGAGGTCAGTGCCATGATGAGGCCTGCACCATTATGACATGTCTGGGCTTTATGAGGTCAGTGCCATGATGAGGCCTGCACCATTATGACATGTCTGGGCTTTATGAGGTCAGTGCCATGATGAGGCCTGCACCATTATGACAAGTGTGTGCTTTATGAGGTCAGTGCCATGATGAGGCCTTCACCATTATGACATGTCAGCTCTTTATGAGGTCAGTGCCATGATGTTGCCTGCACCATTATGACATGTCTGGGCTTTATGAGGTCAGTGACGTGTTGAGACCTGCACCATTATGACATGTCTGGGCTTTATGAGGTCAGTGACGTGATGAGACCTGCACCATTATGACATGTCTGGGCATTATGAGGTCAGTGCCATGATGAGGCCTGCACCATTATGACAAGTCTGGGCTTTATGAGGTCAGTGCCATAATGAGGTCTGCACCATTATGACATGTCTGGGCTTTATGAGGTCAGTGCCATGATGAGGCGTGAGGCATTATGAGCTATCTGGGCTTTATGAGGTCAGTGCCATGATGAGCCCTGCACCATTATGACATGTCTGGGCTTTATGAGGTCAGTGCCATGATGAGGCCTGCACCATTATGACATGTCTGGGCTTTATGAGGTCAGTGCCTTGATGAGGCCTGCACCATTATGAGCTGTCTGGGCTTTATGAGGTCAGTGCCATGATGAGGCCTGCACCATTATGACAAGTGTGTGCTTTACGAGGTCAGTGCCATGATGAGGCCTTCACCATTATGACATGTCAGCTCTTTATGAGGTCAGTGCCATGATGTGGCCTGCACCATTATGACATGTCTGGGCTTTATGAGGTCAGTGACGTGTTGAGACCTGCACCATTATGACATGTCTGGGCTTTATGAGGTCAGTGACGTGATGAGACCTGCACCATTATGACATGTCTGGGCTTTATGAGGTCAGTGCCATGATGGGGCCTGCACCATTATGACATGTCTGGGCTTTATGAGGTCAGTGCCATGATGAGGCCTGCACCATTATGACATGTCTGGGCTTTATGAGGTCAGTGCCATGATGAGGCCTGCACCATTATGACAGGTCTGGGCTTTATGAGGTCAATGTCATGGTGAGGCCTGCACCATTATGAGCTATCTGGGCTTTATGAGGTCAGTGCCATGATGAGGCCTGCACCATTATGACATGTCTGCGCTTTAGGAGCCTAGTGCCATGATGAGACCTGCACCATTATGACATGTCTGGGCTTTATGAGGTCAGTGCCTTGATGAGACCTGCACCATTATGACATGTCTGGGCTTTAGGAGGTCAGTGCCATGATGAGGTGTGACGCATTATGAGCTGTCTGGGCTTTATGAGATCAGTGGCATGATGAGGCCTGCACCATTATGACATGTCTGGTCTTTATGAGGTCAGTGCCATGATGAGGCCTGTACCGTTATGACATGTCTGGGCTTTATGAGGTCAGTGCCATGATGAGGCCTTCACCATTATGACATGTCAGCTTTTTATGAGGTCAGTGCCATGATGAGGCCTGCACCGTTTTGACATGTCTGGGCTTTATGAGGTCAGTGCCATGATGAGGCCTGCACGATTATGACATGTCTGGGCTTTATGAGGTCAGTGCCATGATGAGGCCTTCACCATTATGACATGTCAGCTCTTTATGAGGTCAGTGCCATGATGTGGCCTGCACCATTATGACATGTCTGGGCTTTATGAGGTCAGTGACGTGTTGAGACCTTCACCATTATGACATGTCTGGGCTTTATGAGGTCAGTGCCATAATGAGGCCTGCACCATTATGACATGTCTGGGCTTTATGAGGTCAGTGCCATGATGAGGCCTGCACCATTATGACATGTCTGGGCTTTATGAGGTCAGTGACGTGATGAGACCTGCACCATTATGACATGTTTGGGGTTTATGAGGTCAGTGCCATGATGAGGCCTGCACCATTATGACATGTCTGCGCTTTTTGAAGTCAGTGCCATGATGAGGCCTGCACCATTATGACATGTCTGCGCTTTAGGAGGTCAGTGCCCTGATGAGGCCTGCACCATTATGACATGTCTGGGCTTTATGAGGTCAGTGCCATGATGAGGCCTGCACCATTATGACATGTCTGGGCTTTATGAGATCAGTGGCATGATGAGGCCTGCACCATTATGACATGTCTGGGCTTTATGAGGTAAGTGCCATGATGACGTCTGCACCATTATGACATGTCTGGGCTTTAGGAGGTCAGTGCCATGATGAGGCCTGCACCATTATGACATATCTGGGCTTTATGAGGTCAGTGCCATGATGAGGCCTGCACCGTTATGACATGTCTTGGCTTTATGAGGTCAGTGCCATGATGAGTTCTGCACCATTATGACATCTCTGCGCTTTAGGAGCTCAGTGCCATGATGAGGC
>NW_024104178.1:0-6474 GCF_003945595.2 Pipra filicauda | reverse complement strand
TTTACTCCCCAAAGCCCCCCCAAAACCCCACGGGGTGACATCAATCTGGGTCGGGTTGAGAGGTGACCGGTGATTCCACGAGCTCAGATTTTTGGGAATTCCGGGACTTCCCGACCCCCCACGGGGACACAAATTTGGGGGGATCCCCTCCCATATAGGACAGAGATTTTGGGGGGGCTCTGGGGTGGTTTTACCCCCCCAAGTCTCCCCAAAACCCCACGGGGTGACATCAATCTGGGCCGGGTTGGGAGGTGACCGGGAGGCTCTGGGAGCTCAGATTTTTGGGAATTCCGGGACTTCCCGACCCCCCACGGGGACACAAATTTGGGGGGATCCCCTCCCATGTAGCACAGAGATTTTGGGGGGGCTCTGGGGTGGTTTTACTCCCCAAAACCCCCCCAAACCCCACGGGGTGACATCAATCTGAGCTGTGCTGGGAAGTGATCGGTGGCTCCGGGAGCTCAGATTTTTGGGAATTCCGGGACTTCCCGCCCCCCCCACGGGGACCCAACTTTCGGGGGCCCCTCCCCCACATATCCCCGAGGTTTTGGGGGTGGTTTTACCCCCCAAAACCCCCCCAAAATCCCAGGGGGTGACATCAATCCGAGCTGTGCCGGGAGGTGACCGGCGGCTCCGCGAGCTCAGATTTTTGGGAATTCCGGGACTTCCCGCCCCCCCCACGGGGACCCAACTTTCGGGGGCCCCTCCCCCACATATCCCCGAGGTTTTGGGGGTGGTTTTACCCCCCAAAACCCCCCCAAAATCCCAGGGTGTGACATCAATCTGAGCTGTGCCGGGAGGTGACCGGCGGCTCCGCGAGCTCAGATTTTTGGGAATTCCGGGACTTCCCGCCCCCCCCCCGGGGACCCAACTTTCGGGGGCCCCTCCCCCACACATCCCCGCGGTTTTTGGGGTGTCTCTGCCCCCCCGGGCGCCCCACCCGTGGCGTTGTTGCGGTGCCCCTTGTAGCGTTTGCTGTACTGGGCGCCGTCGCCGTGCCCCGAGTCGAAGAGGTAAATGTCCTCGTCGTTGTAACTCGCCAGCAGCTCTGCAATTCCAGGGGGGGGAAAAAAACCGGGAATTCCACGCCTTCAGGGCCCTGGGAAGCCCGGGAAACCCAGGGAGCCCTGGGAATCCCGGGAATCCCCCCCCTGTTTTGCTCACCGGAGCCGTCGTGGCTGTACACCAGGCACGTGATGTTGGCTTTGGACTCGCTGTTCACCTGGGGGGGGAAAACAGGGAAAAATGGGAATTCCCGACGGGATTCCCGGGATTCCGGCGCCTGGGCGGGGAGCTGGGGGTGTTTCCCGGAGTAGTTGCGTTTTCCCCCCCCGGATTTTCCCCAAAATTCCCCCCCCCAAATTTCCCGGTTTTTCGTCCCAAATCCCTCCTTTTTCCCCCCCAAACTTCTGTTTTCCGCCCAAATTCCCATTTTTCCCCCAATTCCCCCTTTTTCCCCCCCAAATCCCCATTTTTCATCCCAAATTCCTCCTTTTCCCCCCAGATTTCCAGCATTCCCAGTGCTCCCAGTATTCCCAGCATTCCCAGTGCCCCCAGTATTCCCAGTATTCCCAGCATTCCCACTATTCCCAGTGCTCCCAGTATTCCTGGTATTCCTGGCATTCCCAGTGCTCCCAGCACTCCCAGCATTCCCAGTATTCCCAGTGCTCCCAGTGCTCCCAGCATCCCCAGCATTCCCAGTATTCCCAGTTCTCAGAGTATTCCCAGCATTCCCAGCACTCCCAGTATTCCCAGTGCTCCCAGCATTCCCAGTGCTCCCACCATTCCCAGTGCCCTCAGCATTCCCAGTGCTCCCAGTATTCCCAACATTCTCAGCATTCCCAGCATTCCCAGTGCTCCCAGTATTCCCAGCATTCCTGGTATTCCCAGTATTCCCAGCCCATCCCGGCATCTCCAGCACTCCCAGTATTCCCAGTGCTCCCAGCATTCCCAGTATTCCCAGCGCTCCCACCACTCCCAGGACTCCCAGCATTCCCAATATTCCCAGTACTCCCGTCATTCCCAGTGCCCCCAGCATTCCCAGTGCTCAGAGTATTCCCAGTATTCCCAGTGCTCCCAGTATTCCCAGCATTCCCAGTATTCCCAGTGCTCCCAGCCCATCCCAGCATTCCCAGCATTCCCAGTGCCCCCAGCATTCCCAGTATTCCCAGCATTCCCAGTATTCCCAGCATTCCCAGTGCCCTCAGCATTCCCAGTATTCCCAGCATTCCCAGCATTCCCAGCATTCCCAGCACTCCCAGTGCCCTCAGCATTCCCAGCATTCCCAGTGCCCTCAGCATTCCCAGTATTCCCAGCATTCCCAGTATTCCCAGCATTCCCAGTGCTCCCAGTATTCCCAGCATTCCTGGTATTCTCAGTATTCCCAGCCCATCCTGGCATTCCCAGCCCTCCCAGTATTCCCAGTGCTCCCAGCATTCCCAGTATTCCCAGTATTCCCAGCGCTCCCACCACTCCCAGGACTCCCAGCATTCCCAGCATTCCCAATATTCCCAGTGCTCCCAATATTCCCAGTACTCCCGTCATTCCCAGCGCTCCCAGCATTCCCAGTGCTCAGAGTATTCCCAGTATTCCCAGTGCTCCCAGTATTCCCAGTATTCCCAGCATTCCCAGCATTCCCAGTGCCCTCAGCATTCCCAGTATTCCCAGCATTCCCAGCACTCCCAGCACTCCCAGCATTCCCGGTATTCCCGGTATTCCCAGCATTCCCGGTATTCCCAGCATTCCCGGTATTCCCAGTATTCCCAGCATTCCCAGTGCTCCCAGCATTCCCGGTATTCCCGGTATTCCCGGCGTTCCCGGCGTTCCCACCAGGTGGTGAGGGCAGAACTTTTTCAGGACCCCGTTGTTCTCGTTCTCGTCGATTTTCCGCTGGTCGTAAATCCTGCGGGGACCGGGAACGCCGGGATCGGGAAGGGCTCGGAATTCCCGCGGCGAGCCCGGAGAGGGAGCCGAGCCCGGAAACAGGCGGGAAATTCCCAAAAAAAAAAACAACACCCTCTTCCCGAGCCGTGGGATGAGCGGTTTGGGAGCTGCCGCCTCGGTGAGGGTGGAATTCCGGGATTGGGAGCAATTCCGGGATTGGGAACAATTCCAGGGAGCAACTCTGGGATTGGGAGCAATTCCAGGGAGGAATTCCAGGATTGGGAGCAATTCCAGGGAGGAATTCTGGGATTGGGAGCAATTCCAGGCAGGAATTCCGGGACTGGGAGCAATTCCAGGGAGGACGTTGTTCCCGCTCCCAATCCCGGAATTCCAGCCTGGAATTCCCTGGGGAGGGAGGGACACATGGAGGGAGGGGAGACCCCCCCCGGCGTTCCCAAGGGTGGGAATTGTCGCTCCTGAAGGATCCCGGAGGATTCCCGAGGGATCCCTGAGGAATCCAAGAGACCCCTGGGGGATCCGAGACAGATCCCAAGGATCCAGAGGGATCCCAGGAGGTTTCCCCGGATCGGTCCCAGGGCCAAAGCTCTGCAGCATTCCCAGGACTGGCAGAGGATCCCAGGATTCAGGGGGTCGGACTCATCCCAGGATGTGGATCCCGGGACTCGGAGGGATCCCAGGATTTGGGGGGCCAGGGGGATCCGGGGGGATCCTGGGATTCAGGGCCAGGGGGATTCCAGGATTTGGGGGATCCCGGGATTCCGGGGGTCCAGCAGGATCCTGGGATTTGGGACCAGGGGGATCCCGGGATTGGGGGATCCCAGGATTCGGGGGCCCGGGGAGGTATCCTGGGATTCAGGGGATCCCAGGATTCGGGGATCCCTGGGACTGGGGGGATCCCGGGATTCAGGAGGATCTTGGGATTCAGGGCCAGGAGGATCCCGGGATTTGGGGCCGGGGGGGATCCCTGGATTCGAGGCCAGGCAGATCCTGGGATTCGGGGGGCTGAGGGTATCCCAGGACTGGGGGTATCCTGGGATTTGGGGGCATCCCGGGATTTGGGGGCATCCTGGGATTGGGGGTATCCCAGGATTTGAGATTCCCAGGATTCGGGTACCCCAGGATTGGGGGATTCCCAGGATTTGGGGTATCCCAGGATTTGGGGGTATCCCAGGATTGGGGGATTCCCAGGATTTGGGGTATCTCAGGATTTGAGGGTATCCCAGAATTCAGGTATCCCAGGATTCAGGGGTATCCCAGGATTTGAGGGTATCCCAGGATTTGAGGGTATCCCAGGATTGGGGGGTATCCCAGAATTCAGGTATCCCAGGACTCAGGTATCCCAGGATTTTGGGGTATCCCAGGATTTTGGGTATCCCAGGATTTGAGGGTATCTCAGGATTTGGGGGTATCCCGGGATTCAGGGGTATCCCGGGATTTTGAGTATCCCAGGATTGGGGGTATCCCGGGATTCAGGTATCCCAGGATTCAGGGGTATCCCAGGATTTGAGGGTATCCCAGGATTTTGGGGGTATCCCAGGATTTTGGGTATCCCAGGATTTGAGGGTATCCCAGGATTCAGGTATCCCAGGATTTTGGGTATCTCAGGATTTGGGTCTCCCAGGATTCAGGTATCCCAGGATTCAGGTATCCCAGGATTCAGGTATCCTAGGATTTGAGGGTATCCCAGGATTCAGGATTTTGGGTATCCCAGGATTTGAGGGTATCCCAGGATTCAGGTATCCCAGGATTCAGGTATCCTAGGATTCAGGTATCCCAGGACTCAGGTATCCCAGGATTTGAGGGTATCCCAGGATTTTGGGTATCCCAGGATTTGAGGGTATCCCAGGATTTTGGGGGTATCCCAGGATTTTGGGTATCCCAGGATTTGAGGGTCTCCCAGGATTTGGGTCTCCCAGGATTTGGGTCTCCCAGGCTGGGGAATTCCCGGGATCTGCCCCCACCTGACGAACTGGTCTCTGCCGCCGACGGCGAAGTGGGAGGTGTTGGCGGGGTTGACGTAGATGGTGTAGAGCCCGACCTTCTTCTCCTTCTCCTTCGTCACCACCAACTTCCTGGGAAAGGGGAAACACCGGGATGGGCTCAGCAAACCCCCCCCCCCCGTGGGATGGGAGCATTCCCGGGAAAAACGGGAACACGGCCCCGAACCGGCCGGGATGGCCCGGGACAAACCCTGGGATGGGGGGAGAACCATTCCCAACATTCCCAACCATTCCCAACATTTCCAAACATTCCCGACCATTCCCGACCATTCCTGACCATTCCCAACCATTCCCAACATTCCCAACCATTCCCAACATTTCCAAACGTTCCTGACCATTCCCAACCATTCCCAACCATTCCCAACCATTCCCAACCATTCCCAACATTCCCAACCATTCCCAACATTCCCAACCATTCCTGACCATTCCCAACCGTTCCTGACCATTCCCAACCATTCCCAACCATTCCCAACATTCCCAACCATTCCTGACCATTCCCAACCATTCCCGACCATTCCCAACATTCCCAACCATTCCCAACATTCCCAACCATTCCCAACATTCCCAACCGTTCCTGACCATTCCCAACCGTTCCTGACCATTCCCAACCATTCCCAACCATTCCCAACCATTCCTGACCATTCCCAACCATTCCCAACATTCCCAACCATTCCTGACCATTCCCAACCATTCCCAACATTCCCGACCATTCCTGACCATTCCCAACCATTCCCAACCATTCCCAACCATTCCCAACCGTTCCCAACATTCCCGACCATTCCTGACCATTCCCAACCATTCCCAACCATTCCCAAACATTCCCAACCATTCCCAAACATTCCCAACTATTCCCAACTATTCCTGACCATTCCCAACTATTCCCAACCGTTCCCAAGTCAGGAACGTTTCCCAACCGTTCCTGACCCTTCCCAACCATTCCTAACCATTCCCAATCATTCCCAACCATTCCCGACCCTTCCCAACTGTTCCCAACCGCTCCCAACCCTTCTCAATTGTTCCAGACCATTCCCAGCTGATCCCAACCATTCCCAACCATTCCCAAACATTCCCAACATTCCCAACCATTCCCAACCCTTCCCAACCATTCCCGACCATTCCCAACCATTCCCGACCATTCCCAACCATTCCCAACCATTCCCAACCATTTCCAACCATTCCCAACCGTTCTTGACCATTCCCAACCATTCTCAAACATTCCCAACCCTTCCCAATCGTTCCCAACCATTCCCAACCATTCCCGACCATTCCCAGCTGATCCCAACCCTTCCCAACCATTCCCAACCCTTCCCAACCATTCCTGACCATTCCCAACCATTCCCAACCCTTCCCAACCCTTCCCCACCGTTCCTGACAGTTTGCAACTATTCCCAACATTCCCAACTATTCCCAACTGTTCCCAACCATTCCCAACCATTCCCAACCCTTCCCAACGATGTTTTCCCCCCGGAATTCCCATTTTCCCCCCCAATCCCGTGTTTTTCCCCCAAATTCCCCATTTCCCCCCCGAATTCCCAGATTTCCCCCCAAATTCCCCATTTCCCCCCCGAAT